>NW_026897631.1:0-35881 GCF_033153095.1 Gastrolobium bilobum
ATGTCTATGTTTCTGTTCCACTCGACCATTTTGTTGCGGCGTATGGACACCTGAAGTTTGGTGAAGGATACATTTCTCAGCAAATAGTTCAAGCATCTTGTTAGATTTAAATTTCGTTCCATTATCCGATCAAATGACTTTTACTGTTTTATAGAATTGATTTTGCACCATTATAAGGAACTTACGTAAACATTCATAGGTTTCACCTTTCTTACCCATCAAACAAACCCAAATGGCACGTCTGTAATCGTCAACTATAGTTAGAAAACAATGTGCACCAAATGAAGAACAAGTACAATAAGGCCCCCATGTATCACAATGGAGGAGTTCAAAAAATTTATTACTTCTATGTTCACTAACAAGAAACATAGATCGTGTTTGTTTGGCGTGATAACAAACATCGCAAGCCTTATTGCCTATATTACCAAAACGAAGATTATCAGAAATATGAATCATAGAAATTGCTTCTAGTGATGCATGTCCCAACCATTTGTGCCATAGTTCTATCGTTTCAGAAGAGCAAACTGTTAATGCTGCAACTTGGTTTAGCAAAAACACATACACGTCGTCCTTGTAATCACCCAACACAATCTCCTTCCTCAGCTTGCGATCCTGCAAAATACAATCTTCATCAGTAAACATCACATTCGCATCATGTTGATGCAACAACTGGGACACATAGATTAAGTTGCATTTCAAATTGGGCATAAATAAAACATCAGATAATGAAAAATAATGAGTGAGCAAAATGGATCCTTGTTTCATAGCATATGTTGTAGATACAATGTATATTTTGATGATAACAAAGTGGCAACAATAAAAAGGCAAGATCATTGGATCAAGAGCAATAATGAATAATTAGAAGAGAAATAACAAGATCAAAGACAACTAACTATGGACAATATCTAAGAGAAGCTCAATATCATAACCATGGTGAAAAATGATCAAAACCAACAAAGTGTCAAGCATTGTTATATTCAACAAGTCAAAGCATCAAGTTCAAGTAAAGATCCAAGACACAAGACATGAAGCTAAGTCTAAAATCATATTTAGAATATATCTTTATGACTTGGAATATATGTGACGGTATATGATAGATTGCGTTGCATGAGCTCAAAGTTTTTCTGAAAGTAAACGTGTTTTTCAAATTGCATAATCATAACTTTTATATACTTGAAAGAAATTTGAAATATTCATGGAAAAAATCCTTAACATATTTTATAACTTCAAAACATATTTATCAAGTCAAGGTCTTTCACAAAAAGTAGTTGGAAGTAAGCTATAACACATTTGAACTTAAAATTTATTGCTTAATTTCGCTGCTGCCTTTCATACAATTTTTCATATCTAATATGATGGATTTGGATCTTTTGTTCTTCATAGAAGTTGTAGATCTCTCTTTTATCTTTCCAAAGAGACTAAGATCACATCAATCTGACAAGTATAACTCGAATTATAGCCAAAATACGAAACAATGTTCTTGTTGTCAAGTTGGGAATCGACTACCAATGCAACAGATCCCAACGGCTATAAAACAACTAGTTTTTCAAAATTGGTCCCAACTGCTATAAACGACTATAAAATGGCTAGTTTTTCAAATGAGATCCCAACGGCTATAAACGGCTAGTTTCCCAACGGCTATAAATGGCTAGTTTTTCAATGAAAACACTATATATGTATTCACAATGACTCAAAAACATTGGGCATCATTCCTACACATATTAAGCATACTCTGAGAGCTTCTACACTATCATTTGCATATTCTTTCATATCTCTCAAAGATCAAACATATTTGAGCTCATATCTTGAAAATTCATATACCCATAGTGCTTCAAGTTGTATATCCACACTTTGAGAGTGTATATTCATTTCTAAATATTTCCCTCCTTGTATTCTTGAGTTGAAAGGGTTGTGAGACCCATTGTTTGAGAGGTGGCCAAATACCTAAGTAAATTTGGAGTGAATTGTAAGGTTACCAAGTATCCGTAAACTTGGAGATTGTAAGGTATCCAAGAACTCGAAGTCTTGGAAGATTGTAAAGGTTTGTCAAGCACCCGTGAAGCTTGACCATTAGTGAAAGAGTTGATCGAGCGACTTCAATCTGGACGTAGGTCACAAGTGGCGGTGACTGAACCAGGATATATTGTGTTTGCAATTCTCTAAACTCTAAACTCTTTATTTTTAGAACTTCAATTGCTTCTCTGATATCTTGTATGTGCTAGTATAAGTTCTATAATCGTGATATATTATATATTATGGATTGTCTGAATATATTGATTAGCTTTCTACATATCAAAGTTTGCTTGAAATGATTATTTAAAAACTAGAAGGGGACTTTTGCGAAAATCTTGTAATACTCAATTCACCCCCCCTCTTGAGTATGGAAGCCACATTCCTAACATATCTCACAGTTCCATTTGGTAAACCCACTGCCAAAGGCTCAATGTTTGTAACATCACGAAGTAATACAAGTTCCCCTGTCATGTGGTGAGACGCGTCGCTATCTATAAGCCAATTATGGTAACATCTTTACCAATTAATGTGTCATTTGATGGCTGAGGTTTATCGACCAAAGACAATAAACGCGTTACCACCTTAGGTGTCAGAACTGAGAAAGCATTGGCTTGCTCCTGTGATTCCTCCGTTTGAGCTGCATTTGCGATAGATTGCGTTGCATAAAATCCTCCTTGTGAGTTGCTCCTTCCTCCACTAAAGCGTCCATGTCCTCTCCCCCTGCTGCCGCCACGACTAGGGTAGCCAAACGCTTGCCAACAACGTGAAGCTTCATGGTTAGTCTTCCTATAATGTACACATGGAGTACGCTCAACAAGTTTCTCCTTTACTTGTGGTGTTGTTGTCTGCGTTGCATACCCAATGGCATCAACCCTAGCATTTTAGGTGCGCGCTATAGAACGATGGGTCTCTTCCTACGTGACAATAACATAGACCTTGTTCACTGTTGGGAGCAGCGAGTGATTTAAAATCTGTGAGCGCAAGTTTTCGTAGATGGCTTCATCCTGTCCCATAAGAAATTGATAGACACGACCATGCTCTATTTCTTCCTCGACCTCCTTTGCGTACGCACAATTTTCACCACACGCACAAGACTTGTAAGATTTGCTTCCTTCAAGTTCATCCTGCTCTCAGCTTCATGTAATATTCTCCGACGCTACTTCCTTGTTGCCTAATGTTGGCTAAGCTCGCCTTGAGTTTATACTGACGTTGAAAATTCTCCACCGCGTACCCCTATTTCAAATCATCCTAGAGATCCTTCACCTCATCGAAACATTTGATAAAAGGATGTAACTTCGGATCAATGGTGTTGTGTATCCACCCATTGATCATCGAGTTGCACATCTCCCAGGCGCGTCATTCTTTTGCATTTTCCTTCTCCGATTCCTTCACAAATCCAATCACGAATTCTAATTTGTTTTTCGCTTTAAGTGTGTTTTTCATGAGCTTTGCCCAATTCTCATAATTGGCTTCTCCTCACAGTCGTCAGTAGGATCCCTATGCTATCTGAACCTCCTAGATAAAATGGTGATCCAGGGTCCGACAGCTTCGAGTTGCTGCTTCCTTCACTAGCCATCTTCTATTGGGCTAGCTTTCGCACTCTTCTCAAAGCTTATAAACTACAGAAGTGTTTGACAAATGATTGCTTTGATGTCATATAAAGAACCAATTCAACCCAAAAGCTTAAGCTATTAGTCGAAGACCTATTAATGGTTTATATACCTCTAACAATGATTTTTTCATAAACTTTGACTATCAAATATAGGGGTTTATATTTCTTATAAGAAGAGTCTTCTCGTGCTACACTCACATCGTTTTGCATGCCACTTTTAATTTTTTTTAATTACTTTTGAAGTGGATCCACTGTGCGTTTCAAAAATTCTATAAGTATAAACCCCTCAAATATATCAATGAAATGCTTTGGCATTTTTAGAATTTTTGGTACGAATGGGTTTTTCTGATATTGAATAAACAATAAAACTCGACCGTTTCTATCATGCTCAAAGTTAATAATGTCGACTTAAATATCCGCTAGTTCCAATCGCGTGAAACTCGAGCTACTGTAGTTATCATTTTATATAGTTATACTCCTTGGCTATATTGTGAACAGTAGTACCCATGTGTGAATATTAAAAAATGTGCTGTCAATAAAAGTTGGCTGTGATCATGGTATTTGAAGTTTGAAAGATCAAATATTGGACTATTGTCATTGTAATTAGTTGGGTCGATTCTAACGTGGATCATGTTGATTCTGTCCCGCCGATTCGCCGATTCGCATAACAGTGGGTGAGAGAAAGATGTTGGTTTTGACTACCAAATCAGCCAATAGTTACCCGCAAACTGTTATATTTTAGTTGGGGGAAAAAAAACTCTGCAATTAGCACTAGAGTAGAAAAGTCATCATTTCATGTTCTATGTGAAATGGAATAATGAAAGGATATGAATTTTGACCACGAATCACGTTAATTAATTAGTAAGAAATTGTTTTAATTTTTTTTTTGGTTGAAAAGAAATTGTTTTAATTTAATTAGTGGTATTAAGTTAGAGTCATGATGTGCAGTTAAGTTAAAAATTTAATAGGAAAAGATTTGCCACATTTTGTGAAAAAAAAAATAATTAATTCACCTCCAATAGAAAAAAAAATAATGAAAATTGATCTAATTATTTTCAAATAAATTAATTGTGATTTATAAGAGAATTTTTTTTAAGACAATGTGTTATTGATTTGTTTATAAATAATTAAATTGATTTCACATGAAGTCATGTATCATAAAATGAATCATTCTCAATTGAGTGGGTAAATGTTGTTTGAGTTCCACGGTTGAAAATTCAATTATTGAAGAAATATTTTTGGGAAGTTCTTTGATCTTCACCACACAAGGTTGAAATTGTAAAAGGAATGTATATATTAAAAAAAAAATCCATTCCCTTGAAATAGAATCTAATCTAAATCATAGCTCTAAAATTAAATAGAATTCAGTCATCAGTTCAGTCAAGTTCTGAGTTAATAAATTACTAATTCAATAAGTAAATCATTAGTAAAATTATAAAAAAAAACAAATGAAATATTTTTTAAAGTAAAAATGTAAATATTTAATATAAATAAAAAAATTGTGTGAAAATATACTCAGGCAATAAAATTTATAATTTGTCCTTTTATCTGTTATAATGAAGGTTTTAATGTTTCTACAGTAGATAAGTTATCTACATTTGTTTCTAAAACGATGTTATTTTGAGTTGAAAAATTAAAAAATTTAATAAAAAAACTATTATAACCCTGAAATAAATTATAATTACAAAAATACCTTGACTTCCGCCTGAAAACGATATCATTTTGGACTCAATGTAGATAAGTTATCTACATTAACCGTAAAAAAAGCGAATCCTATATATATATATATGTGTGTGATGTTACATTATTTTAAAATATGATGATGTTTGCATTATTCAATTAAAATCATGGAGAATTTTTTCATATTAAGTAATGGCTGTAAACACTATACTTCTAAGAAAACCTTTTTAATTGTTATCTTCACTTGGATAAATAGATCATTAAGTGTGTATTTTTTGATATGGAGGAGAGAGTCTAAGGTAAATGTTGTGTATGTCCAAGGTAGAAATGATATCTAATAAAATTTTCATTTTTATTCAGTTGTGAAGTTCCGTAGTATTTATATTTTATAAAGGGGTAATAGTTTTGTTATCAAAAAAAAAAAAGGGTAATAGTTTTCTCATGTAGTAGGAGATAATAATTATCTCCTACTGACTCGTTTGTATAAGTGAGATCCACTTTCAAGGGAAGAGAGAAAAAAAATAGAGTGGGACCCATCTTAAATTTGTGTGGGTAGAAGATAGATTTTTTCTTATGTAACGTAAGAATAATAAATCCCTTTATAAAGATGGCTTAATACCTTTGTTGGTTTTAATGGTTTGTACTTTAACATTCCAAATCTTTTTTATAATATACATACGAAATTAAAATTCAAAGTTCGTAAATAACATTCATTAGTTAATAATTGAGGGATGTTACAAGACTCATTCAACAAGTTCATTACTTCAAGAAGGATGTTCTTACCTTAACGGAACTCTTTCGACAACACCAAATCCTACAAACACCAAATCTTCTGGGGTGATATTCTCAAACCAATCTAACATTAAACACCTTCGACAACACCAGATCAATGTTAATTTTACTAGGTTGCTGATGATTAGAGGCTTTTATTGGCTTCCATCAACCTGAATTGTTCGACTACACATTGCTTCCAAAACTTTCGTTGGCTTCCATCCAACCACATTCCAGCTTTGCTCATTATTCTCCCTATCAAGCGCCTTATTCATGCGGAGATGCAAGCTCGTTGTGACAGAGGCTTGAGAAACAATTGTGAGATGATGTTCATCCTCGACTTTAAATGCTCTTCTGAATCGTTTAGGCTCACTGCTTTAGTTGTGGGACATTCTATATAGGTTATTATCCCATCCTCCTTGCCATTTACCCTCCCACACAACAATCACATTCCTCTCATTCTCAACACAAAATCTGTCCAAGTGAAACCCTACTATTACTCATATTTCTAGAAAAATATAATAGAAACACTGGTGGCTAAGATGCTTCATACCGGGGTCATTTGGATAAGTCATGCAACTTTTAGGGAGCTTTTGGTAGAAAAGAAATTTTTTTTTTATCCGAGAATCATGATTTTCAGGAATATAATGGGAAAGTGAAATTTTTCGAAAATATTACCAAAAAGTTATTTGGTGGGCCAAAATACTCCCGGGAATATTGGGTCAATTTTCTAGATGCCATGTTTGATTGATTGTAAAATATTGCTGAGAATGATAAGTGATTTTACAAAAGTGACCTGATATCTTAAATTTACTCATCATTTTCATTCAGCCAAAAAATTACTATCGACCCAGAACGCAAAATCGTCCACAAAATGAAATCAACTTTCTGTTAGAATATCCAAGTGTGATGAGTTCCACATTGGTTGGTAATGAGCTAAGTGAAGAGTATATAAGTAGAAGGGACCCATGAACCCATTGCCTTAAGGTTTTGGGTTGAGACATGGTGTCGGATCCACTTGCTACGGTTGGTGTAGCCTTAGCTCATTGGTGGTGGCCCCCGTCACGGGCTTCCCCTGGACCCGCTTGACATTGGAGTTTGAGGGAACGAATTTCCCAACAATTGGCATCAGAGCTTTGGTTCTGCGACCAGGGTTCCTGTGACAGATTGGGGTTTCGCGATTTAGGGTTTTTTCTTGGCATAAATAAAACTGCGAAATTGATCTGGAGAGGATGTCGACTGGCCAATCACGGGTCGAGGTTGAAAAGTTCGGAGGAAAAGGGTTCGAGTTATGGAAGCTGAAGACGGAGGCTCTGCTCGTTGACAGGGACGTGTGGTACGTGATCGAAGATGATAAGCCGTCCGTACCAACAAAACCTGTCGGTGAAGAAACGTCAGGTGATGGCGAGTCGAAGGAGTTGAAGGCGTGGACCAGAGACGATCGAAAGGCGCGAAGCCTGATCTGGTTATGCCTGGCTGATAACGTTCTGGTGAACGTAACTTCTGAGAAGACCGTGAAGAATCTCTGGACGAAGCTGGGAAGTCTCTATCAGAGCAAGTCACTCGTGAACAAGCTGTTCCTGCGAAGGAGGCTGTATAATCTGCGGATGAGCGAAGGTGATTCTTTCTCTGCTCATTTAAATGAATTTAATACTATTTGTGCACAACTTTCGTCTATAGACATTAACCTGGACGAGGAAGACAAAGCTTGCACCTTATTGTGTTCACTGCCCAACTCTTGGGAGCACATCATTGTGTCAATTGGTACTAGTGTTAATAAACTGTCGTTTGAGACGGTTGTTGCTGCCTTATTGTCTGAGGAGATGAGAAGGGTAGGTTCTGAAGGTACCAACAATGAGGCTCTGGTTACTAGAGGGAGGAGTGATGACAAATCAAAGTCTGGTCACAGAGGAAGATCGAGGGGACGATCAAAGTCCCGTGATAAATCTGATAAATCTGATAAATCTGAAATGAGGTGCTGGAGGTGCAAAAAGGTTGGACATCTGAGAAGGAATTGCAGAAGTAAAAGTGTAGGTCCTGAGAAGCGGGATGATTCACAACCGTCTGCTTCGGGTACAAAGAAGGATGATGATGATAGTACAGGGGACCTGTACATGGCGTTTGACAGTCATAATGACTGTAATGATTGGATTATTGACACTGGAGCATCGTTTCATATGACACCTCATAGGGAGTGGTTCTGCACCTATGAATCGTATTCTGGCGATACAGTTAGAATGGGAGATGACACGACTCATGCAATTGTGGGGCGTGGGAAGGTAAAGCTGAAGATGAGTGACGGGACAGTCAAGAATCTGCCGGGTGTGATGCATATTCCGGGGCTTACCAGAAATCTGATCTCCGTTGGTAGTATGGCAGATGCTGGTATTAATTTTAGCAGTGACAAGTATTCTTGCAAGCTGACTCGAGGAGCTTTGGTTATTGCAAGAGGAGAGCGTCATGGTAAATTGTGGAAACTGCTGGGTAGCACAGTATTCAGTGGTGAAAGCTATGTTTCAGAACAGGCGGAGGAGGACACTGCTATGTTATGGCATAGGAGGCTGGGGCATATTGGAGGAAAAAGGTCTGGAGACTCTAACATCAAAGAAGTTGGTGGATGGAATTCTGAGCTGCTCTATGGGGTTTGGATTTTGCGAGCATTGCCTGCAAGGGAAGCAAAATCGGGTATCTTTTGATTCCATAGGAGGAAGAGCTGAGGGGGTTCTGGACTTTATACACAGCGACGTGTTTGGCCCCACACCTGTAGCATCACATGGAAAATCAAGGTATTATGTTTCTTTTACTGATGATTTTTCAAGATATGTGTGGTTATATTTCTTGCGCAGCAAGGATGAAGTGTTCGATAAATTCTGCGAGTTCAAGGCTTTGGTGGAAAATCAATTTGATCAAAAAATCAAGTTGCTGAGAACTGACAATGGAGGGGAGTTCTGTTCAACAAAATTTGACCAGTTTTGTGCGAGCAATGGGATTGTAAGACAGAAGACTACGCCCTACTCACCTCAACTGAATGGGGTGGCAGAGAGGTTGAATCGATCTCTCATGGAGAAAGCACGGAGTATGCTGAGCGGTGCAGGCTTGGCAACTGAGTTTTGGGCAGAGGCAGTGGCTACTGCTTGTTATCTGAAGAACAGATCTCCTACATCAGCTTTGAAGGAGAAGACTCTGTATGAAGCACTGTTTAAAAAAAGGCCAGACGTATCTCATATCAGAGTGTTTGGCTGTGAAGCTTATATGCACGTACCCAAGGAGAAAAGAAACAAGCTTGACAGTAAATCTGAAAAGTGTATCTTTATTGGGTACAAAGATGGCGTCAAAGGTTATAAGTTGTGGAATCCGGATACTAGAAGTGTAACTTACAGCAGAGACGTTGTATTCAGAGAATCTAAGTTGAATCAGATTTTTCCTGAAGCTCCTGAAAAGTCACAGTCAGTGGAGTTGGATGTGGGTTTGAAAGAGGATACAATAAACTCACAGGTTGAATTGGAAAATTTGAATTCTGAAGCTGCTGAATATAATGAGGTAGAGGATGAATTTTCTGAAACTGAGGCTAAGGTTGAAGCACCAGTGCTGAGGAGATCCACGAGGGAAAGAAGACCATCTGAGAGGTATACACCTGAAAATTATATCTTGTGTGCTAGTGATGATGTTTGTGCATTTAGTATTACAGGTGATGATCCGAGCACTGTAAAATATGCGAGGAGCTTGGAGGATGCCAAACAGTGGGAGGAAGCTATGAAAGAAGAGATGAAGTCTCTGATGAAAAACCAAACTTGGAGTTTGGTGAATCTACCTGCAGACCGAAAAGCAATTGGTTGCAAGTGGGTGTTCAAGAAGAAGGTTGGTGCCAATGGGGAGATTGAACGCTACAAGGCTCGATTGGTTGCAAAGGGATATTCACAGACAGAAGGGGTTGATTATGGTGAGGTATTTTCACCTGTTGCAAAGTTAAATTCCATAAGACTGGTTTTGTCTGTAGCAGCTGCATATGACCTAGAGGTGGAGCAGCTGGATGTGAAGACAACTTTTCTTCATGGTGATTTGGAGGAGGTTATTTTCATGAAGCAACCAGAGGGGTTCATTGCAAGAGGCAAAGAGGAGCTAGTCTGCAAGCTGAATAAATCTCTGTATGGCCTGAAGCAGTCCCCAAGGATGTGGTACATGAAGTTCGACACTTATGTGCTGAAGCTTGGCTTTGACCGTTGTGATGCTGATCACTGTGTTTATGTGAAAATGTTAGAAGGTGACTTTGTTATTCTAACTTTGTATGTTGACGACATGTTACTCGTTGGAAACAGTTTGAAAATGATCAGCATTGTTAAAGGACTGCTAGCAAAGCAGTTTGAAATGAAAGATCTAGGCGCTGCAAATGTGATCTTGGGTATGCAGATTAAGAGGGAGCGTGACAAACGAAGATTATGGTTAAGTCAGAAGAAGTACATAGAAGATGTTCTGAAGAAATTCAAGATGACTGACTGCAAGCCTGTGTTGACTCCCATGTCTACTGGTTCTAAGTTATCGACTGACCAGTGTCCCAAGACTGAAGAAGAAAAAGAAGAGATGGCGTCAGTTCCTTATGCTAGTGCAGTAGGGAGTCTGATGTATGCCATGATTTGTACTCGACCTGATATTGCTCAAGCAGTGGGAGTATTGAGCAGGTATATGTCCAAGCCAGGAAATGAGCATTGGACGGCTGTGAAGCGTGTGTTCCGCTATCTTCGTGGTACGTCTGACCTTGGGTTATGCTATGAAGGCGTGAAGGGCTCAAGGGGACAGACATTGTTAGAGCTGAGATGCTTTGTGGATGCTGATTGGGGAGGTGACATTGATAGTAGAAGATCTACAAGTGGATATGTTGTTTCTTCATTTGGCGGAGCTATCAGTTGGATGAGTAAGAGGCAGAGCACTGTTGCTTTATCTTCTACAGAGGCTGAGTACATGGCCTTGACACATGCTGTTAAGGAAGCTATTTGGTTACGGAGGTTGTGCAAAGAGCTTGGCTTTGCACAAGGAGAGATGATCGTTGGGTGTGACAGTCAGAGCGCCATTTTCTTGGCTAAGAACCCAGGTTTCCATGCGAGGACCAAGCATATCGGCATACAGTACCACTTCATCAGAGAGAAGATTGAAGACAAGGTTGTATTGCCGGAGAAGGTTGACACAAAGGTCAACAATGCTGATTTTCTGACCAAGGCAGTGACTTCGGAGAAGTTTGAATGGTGTACAGATGCATTGGGATTGAAGAAACATGTGAAGCATTCACCAAGTGGGAGAATGTTGGGTATGGCTCATACTTCACATGATGATGTTGGCCCTAATTGTCGGGGTCAGCAGAAAGGCAACTTTCTGTTTTCTCGATTCTGTGTGATTGTCGATTTCCAACAATTGGTATCAGAGCCGGATTGGGCTCGAGCTAGTCTAATGATTAGCTAGGAAGCGGGTCGAGTACTTTACGCTTCGGGTACTCGGTTGAGGGGGAGCATACCAATGGTGGGTTTCACACTTGAGGGGGAGATTGTTAGAATATCCAAGTGTGATGAGTTCCACATTGGTTGGTAATGAGCTAAGTGAAGAGTATATAAGTAGAAGGGACCCATGAACCCATTGCCTTAAGGTTTTGGGTTGAGACATGGTGTCGGATCCACTTGCTACGGTTGGTGTAGCCTTAGCTCATTGGTGGTGGCCCCAGTCACGGGCTTCCCCTGGACCCGCTTGACATTGGAGTTTGAGGGAACGAATTTCCCAACACTTTCAGCCAAAATAAAATTCGAACGAAGAATCCATTATCGTCGAAACCCACAACGTCCATCATTTTGCGTTTCTTGCTACCTCTAATCCATCTGAACTTTTGTGTTTCATTTGTTCCATCATTTTGTGTGATTCATCCGCCAGTGCATGTTTTTCCCAAATCCGTCTTTTCCCTAGTAAGTGTTTTCATGTATTTTTGAAAAAAAAAAACTACCTAAGTTGTCTTTATCTTTGTCTTTTTCCTGCCAATTCCATGAACTTAAAGATTCTTTGTTGTTGAATTCTATTTCTAAGTATGTAGCAAGAATTTCAACCTAACAAATAATGATACAACAAGCCTCTTAAAATTTTGGACCTTTTGTCTAAGGCGGGAAGGAAAACAAATTCAATGAAAGATTTTGTAGCTTCATCATGAGGTTCTTCACCTGCCAGAGAGAGTGGGCTTATATCTCCCTGCATTGAAAGCACGATGCAACAAAGGGTAAAACAGTCCCAAAAAATCAGAAAAATTTATCCATGAAACCGGATTGTGGAAATACTACCTACTTTGTGGTATTTCTTGATGGTATTTTGACCACAAATTTGCACTACAATCAAAATGATGGGCGTTTGGGAATCATGGGCAAAATTGTGGATCACCTATACCAAACATAAATATGTTACAATTCTAAGTGAGATTTTCCAGGATTCTAAAAAAAACACTTCTACCAAACAGGCCTTAGTGCTCATGTTATTCTAGTCAAGAAAAAGAATGAGACATGATGGTTCTGTATGAAGTAATACTCAATATATATAACTTTTAATTGCAAAGTAGGTCTAAAATGTTTGACAATAGGATATGTTAAAAGACTTGAAATAGAGGAAAAACAATCTTTGCGGAACTTGATTTTAGAATCAATTAAAAGAGATTTTGTGTCATTTGAATTAAAGTTTTTGAGCGAGCAAGACACTAAATATTTGAGGCTTTCTTTGAGCAAAATCAAGCATTCTTCTACATGTACTAGGCTGTAAGCGTTGATGGTCCTTTCTTGCAGGGCATGGTTGTTAGTATCTGAGAGGATCTTGAGGACAAATCAAATATAATGAGAGATGAGAAATACGTTAAGATAGGGAGTGACAAAAAGATAACTATTAATTTACACATCAATGATTAAAATTGTTTCACATGACATAATCATACTACGAGAATGTTTCGAAGGGTTTTTGCCCTCCCAAAAGCTGCTTTTTTTTTTTAAAAAAAAAGTGCTTCTAGAAATTTTTTTAATGTTTGGATGTTAACTTAAAAAATAAGTATAAGTCAAGAAAATGCTAAAATCCTCCTTTTTCTAAAAGTTAAAATTTCTTGCTTCTGAGAAAAGGAGAAGCAAAAGCCACTTTAACCCATAAGCTTCCTTCAATCGTTTCCATCTTCTTTGTTCAGAGAAAGGAATGTTAGCGTTCGGTAAAGGTGGAGTCTCCGACGACAGTTGCAACGGTTGTGACTCCGTGCCTTCATACCTTCTAATGCTACATTTTAAAGATTTTCAGACTCGAGGTAACTGATACAAAATCCATACAACATTTTTACAAGAAATTGATATACATCAAGCCCTCAACCTTCAATAACTTGTCACAATGAAAATACATACAACCAACAATTCCAAAATTGAATTTTCACAAAAACCCAAAAGGAAAATTCTGAAATCACCAGCTTCTTCTACTTTTCTAGATTCCAAATCAAGATCTTGGAGTTGAGTACCATGTTGTTAAAGCACATCCTCCACCACGAATACCATTGAAAACGACAATGCCGCCATAACAAACAAGTTTTTGACGTGGGGTGGGTGTTCCCTGTGATGGGTGTCTGACGATGTGGGTTGTGTGTGTTCAATGTAAAGATGTATTTTTTTGTGGTTTGTTGAGGATGGCTGAGGCAGAACATGAGTGTTTTTGAAGTGGGTTTATCATATTTTTTAAGATTCAGGTGATGGTGAATGGTGAAGTGTGTTTGGGAACACCAAGAAGAAGAAGTCATGGCATGGTGATAGGTCATCGGTAATTTTATTATTCGAAAGTGATTTTTTATTTTAACATCCAAACAACAATTTTACTTAAAGCACTTTTTAAATATTACATCCAAACATAAAACAATTTTAACTTTTACAAAAACAACTCATAAAAAGCTTTTTTTTTTTTAAAGCCCATTCAAACGGACCTAAATAATACAAGAGAAGATCCATTTTCAAGACCATCCTATGCCAGGATATTTTTTTTTTTTTTTTTTTTCATTTTTACCAAAGCACGAAGTTGCCCCACTTCTTCCTTGTTCTGGGCCGGGCCTCTCTTGGGCTTTTCTGGTAAGTGATGACCTTAGAGTCATTTCTTTCTTCATATTTTTTTCAGTCATTTGGGCACGGACACTTTCCCCGACTGAATTTCTCATAAATAAAGCAGAGGTTTTGAATAGATTTGGTTTTTTGTTTTTATTTTCCCCTTTTGCATGGCAGAATTATTTTATCAGACACAAACATTATTTCTATGTAATGGTCAGTTCATGCTAATTCTCTCTCATGATAGGACACTTTCATATTTTGAAAAAAATGAAATAATCCAAATCCCTGTTTGAATCACCTAGTGTACAATATATACAAAAGACCCAATTTGTATGTCGATGCGGACCAGACTCTTGCATATTTTCCAAGGTATCTCGATGTGTGCAAATCAATCGTCAAAGACTCAAAAGAGGGTCCATTTTACAAGTCATGATGAGGCTTAAAAAAGTTGTTTTCATATGCACTCAGCCCTTATTCTCTGGACATGCAGGTGTCAATAATCGTGATAAAGACTATCGAAGCCTGAAGTTTTAATTTCCAACGCCTAATGCTAAACTATGTAGCACCGATACGACACACAATACGTGACACGACATTCCGACACGTCAATCCTAAAAAATTATGGATTTCGACACGTTGGGACACGTTTTAATATTAAATAATATTTTTAATTTATATAGTGTATATTTCATTTAATATTTAATAATTTAACAAAAAAATGAAACTGAATTAATAATACCCATCAATACGTTATAAAGATGGAAGCTTTAATCAAAAAAATAAGAACTGGGATGAGAGAGATATATAATATCAGATAGAGAGATCAAATCATATTAGAGAGAAATCAAAGAGAAGAAGATACAACAAGAGCGTGATAGGAATTGATAACAATGATGCTGAGATGATCTCTTATCTACTTAAGGGAAAAAAAGACAAAAAGATAAAATTGATATGATCAGGTTGAAGCTTTATTAATATATTTTAACTTTTAAAAAAAATAATTTTTTTTTAAAAATAAAAAAAATTACGAAAATGCCATTTGACCGTGTCCGACACGGTCAAATTCGCGTGTCGGAATGGTCAACGTGTCGGAAAAAGTCAATCGCGTGTCCGACACCGTGTCGGAGCGTGTCGCCGTGTCGAACCCGACTCTTCCTGTTTTTACAAGTGTTCGTGCTTCCTTGATGCTAAAAGATATCCAAAGGTGAACCAGACCTTTTTCTTTTCTAAGCTATCCATTTGAAGGCCAAAACATACCAATATACTACAAATCTCGACCAAAACTAACGATAATACTCACAAACCGAAAATCAAAAGATATTGTTGATGATGTCGCAGTGAAACCTTAGAATTTGACTTGTCCAAAGGGTAATTGGTTTAATTCCTAAGGCTTTGTTTGGGAGTTTGGAGGGAATGAGAATGAAAGGGATCCAAGGGGGAGAGAGGGGAAGGAAGAGAAGAAAATTGAAGAGTATTTATCTTCTTTTGTTTGGGAGTTAAAAAATGGTAAGGGAGAAAAATAGAGGGTTAATGAGATATTTTTACCATTTCATCCCATTTTTAAAATTAATATAATTATTATATTATACAAATTAAATTAAATTTAAAATTTCTAACAAAATAATTATGTACTTTTCACAATACTAACAACGATCATATTTTTAATGAAATTTCTACGTTACAAATGACAAAAATTTCGTCACAATTATTTTTTCATCGCAATACTTTTCGTCCAAAAGCGACAGAATTTTATCTCTAATGAAAATTTTTACCAAAATAAATTTTGTATCGAATTTTTTGACAAAATTTAGTTTTAGTCAAAAGTTTTGACAAAAATGATTTCCTCCATAAAATGTTTGAAACGAAAAAAGAATTATGTCAAAAAATTTGACAGAATGTTTTCCGTTCAAAATTTCGATGGAAATGTGTTATGACAAAAAATTCGGCAAAAATTGTTTTGTCAAAATTTTTGAGAGAATATTTTATTCGAAACTTTCGACGAAATTTAGATTTTGTAAAGAATTTTGACAAAATATTTTTTTCGTCAAAATTTTTTATAGAAATATTTTTCTTCAAATTTTTTTACTTAAATATTTTCTGTCAAAAATTTTTGACTGAAATGTGTTCCGTCGAAAATTTTCGATGGAAATATGTTTCGTTAAAAATTCAACGGAAATTTTCTGGCCAAAAAGTTTAATGAAAATTTTTCCTTCGAAAACTTCCGACGGAATTTAAATTCTGTAAAGAATTTTGATGAAATTTTTTTCTGTAAATTTTTTTCGATGGAAATGTGTTTCTTTGAAAATTTTTACGAAAATATTTTTCGTCAAAAATTTCGATAAATATGTTTTTTTGTGAAATGTTTTGATGAAATTTAGATTCCGTAAAGAATTTTGACGAAATTGTTTTTTCCATCAATTGTTTTTACAGAAATGTTTAGCCACATATTTTGATGGAAATATTTTTCATCGAAATTTTTTGCGAAAAATTTTTATGGAAATTTTTTCCATAAATTTTTTTGATGTAATTGGTTTACGTCGAAACTTTTCGATGGAAATGTGTTTCGTCAAAATTTTGGACGAAAATATTTTCGTGGAAAGTTTTGACGAAATTTTGATTCTATCAATAATTTTGGCTGAATTATTTTTTTCCGTAAAAAACTTATGTCAGTGATTGTGACAAAATCTGGTTCCGTCTCTAATTTTGTCTTTAGTTTTGATGGAAATTTTTTGACTTGTATGATTTTCATAAAAAATTTCATCACTATTTTTGACGAAATATATTTGTCAATAAATTCTGTCTGTATTTGTGACTTTTCTAATAATGCCACATATAAAAAGATTCATATTTATGTAGTTTTCACATTTTAATACTAAGGGTAGATAAGTAATTTTTAATATTTTTCCCCTCAAACCCCTCAAATTGGGAGAACTTTAATTTCAAGAAGAAGGAGGATTTTGGAGAGTTTAGCAAAAATTTCATATTTCTTCCTCTCATTTTTTTTAAACTCACAAACAAGGAAAGGGTTTACTAAAATCCTTCATTTCCTTTTCTTCCCCTCCTAAATCCAACTCCCAAACCAACTCTCAAGGCTTTGTTTGAGAGTTGGATTTAGGAGGGGAAGGAAAGGAAAGGGAGGATTTTAGTAAACCCTTCCCTTGTTTGTGAGTTTAAAAAAATGAGGAAAGAGAATTGGAGATTTTTACTAAACTCTCCAAAATCCTTCTTCTTCTTAAAATTAAAGTTCGCCCAATTTAGAGGGTTTGAGGGGGAAAATATTAAAAATTACTTATCTACCCTTAGCATTAAAATGTAAAAACTACATAAATGTGAATCATTTTAAATGTGACATTATTAGAAAAGTCTCAAATATTGACTTAATTTATCGACGAAAAATATTTCGTCAAAAATAATGGTGAATTTTTTTATGAAAATCATATATATCAAAAAACTTCCCTCAAATCTAAAGCCAAAATTAGAGACGGAACAGATTTTGCCACAATCACTGACATAATTTTTTTACGGAAAAAAATTCAACCAAAATTATTGATAGAATCTAAATTCCGTCAAAACTTTCGATGAAAATATTTTCGTCCAACATTTTGACGAAACACATTTCCATAAAAAAGTTTCGACGTAAAACAATTACGTCCAAATATTTTACGAAAAATATTTCCATCAAAATTTGTGACTACAAACTTTTATGTAAAAAATTTTGACGAATTTTTTTTTAGTCAAAATTCTTTACGGAATCTAAATTTCGACAAAATTTTCACAAAAAAACATATTCATCGAAATTTTTGACGAAAAAAATTTCCATCAAAAATTTCAATGAAACACATTTCCATTAAAAAATTTTGACAGAAAAAATTTCGTCAAAATTTTTTACAGAATATAAATTTCGTCTAAAGTTTTCGACGAAAACATTTTCGTTAAACTTTTTGACAAAAAAAAATTCTGTCAAAATTTTCAATGGAACACATTTCTGTCAAAAATATTCGACAGAAAATATTACATTAAAAATTGTGACAGAAAAAATATTTTGTCAAAATTCTTTTTTTTTTTTTGGTAAACTCTGTCAAAATTCTTTACAAAATCTAAATTTTGTCAAATGTTTTCGACGAAAACATTTTCTTTAAAATTTTTGACAAAAAATTTTCATCAAAATTTTTAACGAAACACATTTCCATCGAAAATTTTCGACAAAAAATATTTTCGTCAAGTTTTTTGATAAAAAATATTTCTATCAAATATTTTCGATAGAAAATATTTATGTAAAAAATTTTGATGAAAAATTTTTCGATAAAAAATTTTGATGAACAATTTTTCGATAAAAAATTTTGACGAAAAAAATATTCTGTCAAAATCCAATTCAGAACTGTTTCAAACCTGATTTGTAATCAGGTCGAACCAAACCAACCCATTTACCCGACACAACTCATCGTTCCTAATCGAAGCCTATTTTTCTTCCCTCATGAACCCTAAATTCACTGTCTCAATCATCTAACTATAATTCTCTTAAGTATCGAATCTCTCTGATGTTAATCTAGGAACCTACAAAGGAAAGGTCCTTCTCGTGCTAGTTCTGGTGTTGGTTCATGGAAGGGGTTGATTTCTGAGTTTGGAGTTTGAAGAGTGTCCTAGTTGAAGTAAGTGCTGAGTGCCATGCTGGTGTAGCAAAAAGAGGACATGCAACAAGGTTTGGTGTATGGGTTGTTGAAGAAGGACTGGTCTCAGTGCTTTGACGAGGTGTTACTCGGCTTTCTTATTTATAACTGTTTTTTCAGAAGTTTTTTTTTCTTCTTTCTCAATGTGATTAAAAGTTTTACATGGCAATGCGTGGGTTTGGTGCTTTGAATATATTTGTATTTATGAATTGAATTGAAGCCTTTCAGAATGTGTATGCTGGAATAGGTATTGGTAATAAGTAATAATTTGAAATGCATTGATAACCAACCAAGGCTTACCCTACTAGGTGGATTTGGCTACACGGATTGATTGACATTGTTGGGTTCTAGCAAAATCCGTATTTTCAATCTAACCCTGGAAGAAATATATTAGATAATTTTTAATTCTATTGTTATATCCTGGAATCAATCAGGATAAAAATACTACAATTTGAAAAAGATAAGAAAAAACTCACATTGAAGTGCCTTAATTTATTTAAATTCTTTGTTCACTTAATTTATTTAAATTCTTTGTTCACTTTTAATCTTATGGCTTTACGAAGGATTGTGTAATTGGGAATTCGTATTGAAATGGTTAAAAGAGAATTTCCAAATGTGTATGGACAGGTAGAAGGAATAGAATTTAGGGTTGGTTCATGAAAATTTTCAATAAACAACGACATGATTCATGGCTTTGTAAATTTTTATTTTATTTTATTTTTTAGTAGGCCATTGGGTTCACTTAAATTGTCCTGTTGATGTTCTGGTATTGCAACTTCATCTTTTTATTGAAGCTTTATCCTTTTGCTTGTTGGTTATTGATAGAGAATGACTTTAAATAACTTGATGTATATTGTGCCTTGTGTTGAGATATATAGTCCCACATTGGTTGTATGTGCAACTAATATGGAGTTTATAAGGTCTTGGGCACTCCCACCCTTTGAGCTAGCTTTTAGGGTGGTGTATCCCAAGGTTCTTTACAGGGTATCAGAGCTTGAGTTGACTATAAGGTCACAAGTTCGATTCTCAACACGCCCTCCCAAGGTTCTTTACATGGTATCGGAGCATCGCCACCCCTCACTTTCTCTTGTGGCGTTTCTTAGCACAGGTAGGCTGGGTCTGTTGCATTGTCCACTCTTCAAACCCAATGGGCTCTCGTGTGAGGGGGCGTGTTGAGATATATAGTCCCACATTGGTTGTATGTGCAACTAATGTGGAGTTTATAAGGTCTTGGGCACTCTCACCCTTTGAGCTAGCTTTTAGGGTGGTGTATCCCAAGGTTCTTTACACCTTGAACCTAGGTGGACTACAACATCAGATGAGGGATTATTCCACAACTTTGGTATTGCAACAAATATTTAATGCTTTCTGAAATTTGATTGTATTTACTTTTCAATTTTATGGCAGTATTACATCTTTGCATATGTAGACGCTATCAGATATTACAGAACTTCAATATCATCAGTACAGGTGTCCTATACAGAATTATACTTAAGAAAAAGTAAGTCTTTTGTTCATTTCTTTTTCTTACAATATAAAGTTTTTTTCTATTCTCCATTTTATGAGTACTCTATACAGAATTATACAGATTTTTTTATGGCTTTGAGAAATTAGACATTCCCCGGAAGAATACAACTAAATAATCGTTCAGCATTCGGAGAACCATATAGATAAGGACCGATAGAAAATGAAGTGTATGTAGATAGGTTTTATTTTGGATATTGTTTGCTTGAAAGATAAACGCCACTTTCCTCTTCGTGCATGTAAGAATTCCTAAACAGTTGAACAGGAAAATGGCAAGCTCTAATAAAAAGGTGAAAATATATAGAAAAATCTGCATACTACTCCGTTGACATCCAAGATACTTGTAGTGGATGCTATGTACCTTTTAGTTGTCAGAGAACACGCAAGGTATCTTACTCCTAGTATTTTCTCTTGTTCTGATACATGATACTTGATAAACCTATCAAGTGTGGTTACTTGCATCGGTTTGTCAAGGTCTACCATCCCAATTCTCTCAATATATACAGGTCTGCCATCTCTATCAACTCCGTGGTATCCATGAGGATAGCATTTCTTCACTTCTCTGTACTCCGTAAATTTGAACTCCTGATTAAGTACCAAAATGTGAATCCCATAAACAAATCAAATTCAACAGTAGTCAGTAGCATCATTATGTGAATCCCATAAAATGGCTTGAAAAATACAGAGTTATTACAAAATTAGGGAGGTCACAAGATCTACAAAAAAAAAAATAGATGTTAGCCATATCGTAGTTTTGTTCTTTACAGCATTCAAATTTCCACATCAAGAAATATGTAGAAACCTTTAAAGTACATAAATTAATAAACACAACATATGATCATTATTCATTAGACATTTCATACTCCGAATATGTTTTGCTGGCATTAGTAATTTCCATATAACCATAATGATTGTTCTAGAGTAAGCATGTAAACAACTGCTTGTTCAGAATTCATAATAGGTAACAGAGTATTCGTAAGATATTTAACCATCCATGGAGCTATGAAACTTTGTATATTTTGAATAGTCGTGACTAACAATAAGAATATTGTGACTTTAAAATGCTATGTAGACTTCATATAACTTTTGGAGTTAAATCACAATCATTAGCAGCTCATTGGAAGAGAGGGATTGGTTACTTGGAGTTGTGCTAGAAGCCTTGAAAAAATTATTTCTTGCACATTTAATTTCCTGTCACTTCATGTTGTATTACAATCATATTGTATGTACTTACAATCATATTTCATGTTGTATCACAAACATTTATTTGTCTATTCTGTGTCAAGGTTTCTTTTAATATATATTGTCTCTCATCTCCTTCTCTGACAAGTTGAACCACCTTTTAGGTGCTCACCTAGGGCCCCAAGATCAATCAGGAACATGATAGTATCCTCAGATTCAAAAAACATAGTCAATGGAAAAGCTGTTATGAAATCAAGATATGTATCCACTGCAACTGAATGCATGACTAGTTCGATTTCTCCAGATGGCTCACCCGCCTTAGAGACTATCTATTCGAAGTTTCACCACCTGACAAGGATTTTGGAAGAAGAATCATCAAGTGATAATTCATCCCTTATCAGCAGCAATTCTGATGAAGGTTCTTGCAGTACTGATAGCACATGTGAATCAACTAGTACTGATGACTTTTCAGATTATATTTTTGGTGATTTGGGATGTGGCTGGGGTGGCAAGCTGAGAAATTCTGATTCTGACACTTCCTCTGCATTGCCATCGATTTTCAATTATTTGATCCCATGTTGATCTATGTAACTTGTATATAAGTTTAAAGATAGGTGTAATAATAAAGTGTGCACAAGTTAATAACCATTTGAATCCTGTAACATGGTTTTTGGCATAGTGCAAAAGTATTATTTAGTTCTTGTTAAGATAGTAGGTCTGTGAATGTTGTATTTAAAAGTTGGAAAAAAAAAATTCTTCCTTAAGACCGGTTCAGAAGTGGTTCTAGTTCGAAACCGGTTTGAAACCAGTTCATAAGCGGTTCGGGTCGAACCGATTCCGAACCGGTTCGAACCGGTTTTAAACCGAACCGAACCAATTTCATTTAAAAAAACGGTTCAAAGAACCAAACCGGTTCGGTTTGGTTCTACAAAAAAACCGGTTCGGGTCGACCCATGCCCATCCCTACGCTCACGTTTACGTAAACCCAAACCTCATAATTCCTTGTCTTTTCTTTTTCTTTTTATTTTCTATGTTGTGGGCTTTTTTTCTTATTTATTTTAATTCATCTACGATCTCCGTTCCATAGCTACAAACTAACAACAACTCTTCTCATTTAGGGGCATTTGGTAGAATTTTTTTTTTATCCGAAAAATTATTATTATAGGAATATTGTGGGAAATATATTTTTGCTGGAAAGTTATTAAAAAAGTGTTTAGGGGACGTTTGGTAGAAGAGAAATTTTTATTTATCCGAGAAATAATTATTACTAGAATGTAGTGGGAAATATATTTTTACCGGAATGTTAGTAAAAGGTGTTTGGTATTACCAAATTTTCCTAGGAATTTTATGATTAAATTTACTAGTGTGTGTTTGGTTGATTGTTAAATATTAGTGGGAAAGTGAGGCTATTTTACGAAAATAACCCCACATCACTTCACCCAACTCCATATCTTCACACAAATTGAGGTTATTTTGGTCAACTCATTCATTTTTGCTTTTCACTTCCCCAGGCTAAAAAGTATTCCATACATTCAATGGCCAAAAGATTGTGATTGCCGTACCTAACTTTGCAAACAAAACAACAAAACAGGAAACATTTTTATGCAGGAAACTTGCCTCTTTTTTTATACCAAACATGGTTTATAACTTTTCCCAAATTTACTTTCCCAGATAACCAAACAAAAACCACGTAACAAACGCCCCCTTATTGTGTAGCAAAATTTTCATGGGATTTTATGGTTAAATTTACTGAGTGTGTATTTGATTGCTTATGAAATATTAGTGGAAATGTGAGGTTATTTTACGAAAATAACCCCAACTTTACCTTTTGTTTGAAATGTTGTATTTAACGTTACTGAAGACAAAGAAGAACGGATGGGTTTGCTAAAAAGATACAGGAGAACACAAAACTTTATAGATATCGGAGGATGTGGCAAACGTTGAAAATGCACAGCTACCACATGGAGTTGAACTGTGTCAGTGAGAATAGATATGAGAACAGAACTACACGGCGAACACCATAAGACTCGCGATGGCCAGAAAGTAGAGGGGTCACACAGTCATCAGTTGCTAAAAGTTTTGCCACATCCACTCTAGTTGCTTCATGCATGCAGCCAATATGTCAAGATACCAGTATACCTTGCGATGTGTAAACGGATAAATCTCCAAGCTTGGATGGTGGAGTAAATCTTGTTCCAAAATGATGCCGATAACTAGACAGAGGGAGCAACAAATGCTTTCACACACATATCGTACAAAAAAGAAGGTTAATTTTGTCAACATTTTCGCAACTTATTTTCCACTTCCCTAGGCAAAAAACATTTCCATCTAATCCATGGAACTATTGAGCCAGGGACCATACAAAAGTTTGCACACAACACCCATTGTCGGAAAAAAATATTTAGCTTAAAAAGTTATTGTTTTTTTTTTGGTACCAAAAGTGGGGTTGTTATTTCCCCAAACATGGTTTCCTGGGTAAGGGTGTGCATGGAGCAGTTCATAACTGGTTTTGACAAAAACTGAACCGAACCAGTTTTAAATGGTTTTGTTTTCAAACCGAACCGGTTTTCTTTTTCAAAACCGGTTGAACCAATTTTTATTCAAAACCAGTTTTAAATCAAAACCGGTTATGAACCATAAACCGGTTATCAAGTTCAAAACCGATTTTATAACAACTTCAAAACCGGTTTTTGATGAGTCGTGCTATTTTTTTTTTGAAAAAATAAAAAATACCTTTATTATTTATTTATTTGTTGCTAAAAAAATCTAGATTATTTTGATTAAACATGAGAAGACCCTTTATATATTTTTGCTAAAAATATCTAGGCTATTTTGATTAAATATGAGCAGGCCCACAGTAAGCAAAAACATATAGAAGTGATGCTCACAATCATGGAAATTCTTGTTTTAACCATAAATATGCTCACAGTGAGCAAAAACATAAAGATAAAACTCCATTATCAATAATTTTAGTTGAAACCAAACCCACTATATGAAAAACCATATTTGAGTTTTCTAGACACAAAATGCAATTTTCTATTCTAACTCACATTTTCTCATAAAATATCAACGAAAAAAAAAGAGGTAAACATAATAAATCCAATAAAAGTAAAATTAAAAAAACTATTAAAAAAATGGATATGGTTTGGTTATTTTGGATATCCAAACCGTTGTGAAAATGGATAACTAAACCTAAACCAAAATTAAAAAACTGGATTGGTTTTTTAAACCATTTTATAAAAACTGGTTTTTGGAACTGGTTTGGTTCAGTTTATGGATTGGTTTGGATCATTTTGTTTTTTTGAACATCCCTATTCCCGGGGATGAAAAATATCAAGGGTTGAGGATTTTCTTAAGAATTTTTGAAAATAAAATTAACACAAGGATCGAAGCATAAAGCCATATATAAAACACAATATATTAATAGAAATCAGAGAGGAATTTGTGTAGGATGATTTTATCAAATGACGGAAGAATTTTAGTTTGTCCCCTAAAATTTTATGCTCATTGACTTGTAGAAAGAAATCTAACATAATTCTAATTAATAGTGTGTTTATTGAGTCCATTCATCACGGAGTTCAATCAAATATTAATATGCTGCCCAATTTAGTCTAGTATCAATAGATATTAATCATCATGAACACAATGGACTCATAAAATTAATTAAATTTAAATGTTCATTAATTCAGTTAATTTTAAAATATGAAATTAGCTAATTAATATTGCTAAAAACAGTTAACACTAAAATGTTATGATTCTATACATAACAAAAGATAAATAAAAAAGAATAATATCATCCCATGTATTTCATTTCATTTTATTTGATATTTTTATTTATTTTTTCTCTTAAATTTTTAGTGGATGGTATGGAGTGTTGTCGATTGCACCATCTATGTTTTGTTTTTGTTTTTTTAAAGAAAAAAAAAACTTCAAATGATCCAAGTCTGTCATTTATTAGCTTTTACTCGTAGCAATATAGTTAATGGAGTGATGTTGAAACTTAAAACTCTAAATTACTCTACCCTAAAATATCGACATGTATATATATAATCTGTGGACAAATAGTTTGTTGTGCTGCAAATTTAGTCCTTAAAATTTGCTATTCATGAGCGTAATGATCCGTGCAACGTGCAACAAAGTTTACCTGTTTCAATGATAGTGTCTTATATGGTAAACTAGTTTGATTAAGTGTTACCCGTGGCGTTTTGTAACAGCCTGTTGTACACCGGTATTGTTAACATTAATTATCATATTAAGCGCAGTTACAATCACAACAATTCATTTATAAAAAATGTGAGTCAACTTTTTTTGTTTATTACGCGAGTATTTAAAACCGTAAAAAGCGTAATAAATAAAATCTGTGACCATAACCGTAAAATCTTGTGGAATACTTGTTTAAACTAATTTTATATCTTATTTTACTTAATACAAGACACTAAGGGGTTCCCATAAACCCACTTAGTCAATTTCTCAATCTTACGTTTTCTACCTATCCGAACGTGGTTCGGTAATTAAATACCTTTCCAATGAGCCATCACACAGGTCATTTCGATCTCGTTTGCTCCGGATATCGCCATTTGAAGTTGGGCAAGCAAAACTGCCAACCAACCCCAAAACAGCTCAAAACATCTTTCACTCCACGAATTACTGCAGAAAATCCACTCACCCAATTTCTCTCAAATTTTTTTACAACAAACTAGACACCTCAAGCTTAAATTTGACATATCATACACTTAATTTGACCAAGAAATGAAGCAGGAATAAAATTCCCAAAATCTGCCAGAAACAGCCCCTGCACAGGTGTGTTCTGGGCAGTCCGAGTTCATAGGCTTCTACAGGGTTGTGTTCAACCCAGAAAATTCTCATATTTTAAAAAAATGTAGGGGACATCTCAAGCTTTAAAATGACGTATGACACGTCCCTATCGGACCTCTATGGAGGGAGATATGCTCTCCCGAAGTTCGCCTGAATTCTGCGTAATGATCTCGTTTCCTTTGTTTTTCTTAAAATCCCCAAATTTGCAAATGCTCTCTAGTACCTCATATGTACCTAATAACCAATGGGTGGCACACACAAGGACCAACAATGCCTTGGGGCACTTACAATCCAACTCAATTTATAGTTATTACACAGTTCATGCCATATTGCTCACTTTATAAATCCTTAACTTATTTCAATCACCAATGTCCATTTACATGCATTTCCTAATCATACATATCATCATAATCCTAAAATAGGCCTAAAGCCCTTCCATCATATTACATCAAATATCCAAGTTCAATTAAAACATATTACAACTTACAATTTCATGACTTTAATTTACAACTTGAAACATAAACTTTAAATTACAACTTGAACTTCGAATGACATAAACAACTAACTAAACTTAGGCAAAATGACATGAACAAATATGAGCCTACTTACATATGGAATGTTCATGCCCTAAGTCTAGTCTAGGCCCAATGGCCACCAAAATGTAAAATACTAATAAGTCCTCCAACGACTCATCCTACGGACCTCTTGTCTGCCGCTCCAGTGCCACTGCTACCTCATGAAATAAAGTCCCCAAGACGGGGTGAGATATACGAATATATCTCAGTAACCCAGAGGTTCTGGAGAAAACTTCGCTCAATGGCTCACTTCGATGCATATAAATAATACACAATAATATCTGTAAAAATGGGATATAGCAAGGGATTTAGAGAAACTGGGGAATATCGGGATACAAAATACGACGAAGCGGGATGGTAGCTACCAATACCGTGCAACGTCCTCGGCATATATAAGCCTACGGGTCTCAATCAAGGCGTGTTCCTAGAACATCCAACCAAGGTACCCCTTCCATCCATATACACCCGAGACATTCCTAGTGTGCTCCTATCCGGATCACACACCACGACCCTAGGTCAACTGGAACTCCCTCTCGGAGACCTATCCAGTGGAAGTCCGCAACGCCTGAAGGCAAAAATTGTCTACTGGCCAGAGACTCGGTACATAAGTACCCTCATAAATACTACATGCATGCTCATGTTATTCTACATTACTCATATACATTTCCTACCATCACCCTCAACGGGTATGGTGGAACACACAAGGGGAACAAGCCCCAGTACCAAGAGGTTACCATATTAAGCCTCTTCACTTAGCTCCACACCAGTATGCTCTCCGAGCACTTTACTCAACAGAATGCCTACACAGAGGACATTCCCAATTACTCAAAACTCATACGAACACATGCAAGTTAACAATTATACAAGCATTGTTCTAATCACTTACCTCAATCCCACTTGGTCCAGGACCAAGGGCAATCCACCGACTCACGGTTCGGGGTTCAATTCAACGTATGGCAACCTACAACAACCATGTACGAATCATCAGTACACGGCAATTCTATCAAAATACGAAAAACGCCAAAATTCACCCCTACACCTTATAGGTTCGGCCTCTTAAGGCTTATTTCAAAATTTATTTTTCTAAATTTTCTTTCTCATTTTATTATACATCCTTAGGTTGCCAAAAGGCTATACCAAGTGTCGTTTCTCACTTTACGTATTAGTCAGTGACTCGGTGTTATATATGATTTATTCTAGTCTTTAAGAAAAATTGGGTTTTTTGACATGATAAATTTAGAAGAAACTTTATTTGTTCTGGGATTGAAATTCATCGTGATAGATCGTGTTCTTTATTGGCTTTATCTTAGAAGGCATATGTTGATTGTGTACTTGAAATGTTAATATGTTAGATTGTAAATCTGGAGATATATATCATCAAAGGTAACAAATTTAGCAAGAGTGAGGGTCATATTGATGATATTGAAAGGGAATGAGAATTTTTCGATAAAGTTACACATTTTGGTGAAATTTTGAGAATTTCCATTGTTTAGAAGCTTTAGCCTTTTTTGTGATCAGGAAAATTTTATTTGCAATTTTATTTGCTTGATCCCGAGAGTAGATATAATTTTTCCGCTGCAATAATTTTTTTTTTGTTTACATTTATATAATATTTTTATTTTTTAGGTAAATAAAAATACGTTGAAAAATTAAAGTACATTAGTTTACCTCCAATAATGATATTCACTCCTATTTCAGCTCATTGTGAAATATTGTATTTTGAACCTGTAATTTGTGCTCTAATATTTTATTTAGTAAATTGTATGTTTTCGCTGGAATTATTTAAGTGACAAACTTATTTGAGAATGCATTATTTTTTATAAACACTAACGGTTATACAAATTCTTATGGCCAATATATATCCTCATTTTGGACAAGGGAAAATTAATTCATATGCAAGAGTTTTCATGAATTACTGTGTAATTACTGTCAAAGTGAGATTGTTTATATTGATTTGTACAAATTTATTTGTAAATTTGAGAAATAATTCTGGTTATTTCATGCAATTTTCTGCTCAAACGGGGTAATTGTGTGTTATAATTGAGAATTTGTGAACTTATTTAAGATGAAGTTATTGGGGGTGCATTGGTCTATGTGATATGTCTGCCCAAAGGGGGTAAATCTAAGAAACCAGTATAGGCTCACTAATTAAGCAACTTTTTTTTAAGGTTGTAGATGAAGTTATTGGAGTCTCATTGGTATAGGAATCTATCTTCCTAAAGGCAATGAATTTGTAAATCCAATGTTATGTTCACTGATTAACTCGTTTGAGTTTGGTTTAGACCTTAGTTTTTGCATTCTGCCCAAAGGGGAATGTAGTATTATGTTGGCCTTATTATGACTTCTTGTTGTGCTCAATAATTAAAACTCATATGAGTTATGGGCTTGGTTTGTGCATTCTGCTCGAAGAGGAATGTACTATTATGTTGGCTTCATTATAATATCTTGCTTCAATTGAAATTGTATCTTGCCATGTAGTTTCGTCAAATGCATTTCTGTTTTTCCTTAAGATTATACTTTTCTATTAATTTTTTCAATTAATCAATTTGTAAGCATGTTTAGATACTTTTTTCATGCCATTAGGCTTCTCACAAAGCCACAAGCCCTTAATCTAAGTGATTCTGACTTAGTTTAATTATTACAGGGGTTCAACTCTACCAATCATGGGTCCACAAACCCAAAATACCATTATGTACGAATAGAACAGTGACCATCTTGAAATTCCCAAAATATCCGGATATATGTCGGAGCCATATCTGGATATCCATATCCGGATATCTCAAATCCCATATCCGGATATCAATATCCGGATATCATATCCAGATATCAATATCCGGATATCATATTAGGATATTTCGCGACAGCATGCAGTTTATGCATTTCGCGAGATATCACTCCAAGGTTGCTCTTTTAACGATTTTAGAAGCTCAAACATACATTTCTAGGTGTGTTTAACCTTAATCACCCTTAAGTTATTAACTTTAGCTTGTTACATGCATCAAGGTTCATTCTTTCCAAAGAAAACTCAAGAACAAAGGTCGTGAACCTTACCTCAAGGCTTAAAACAGAAGCAAATGGTGCTCTTGGAGCTCACCAATCAGCCACACAACACTGACTTTATAAGGCCACAAATTTGCCTTGCAAGCTTGGTCCTTTATCAACAATGGTAGCTTCTTGAAGCTCAAAATGCCATCACAATGGCTCCCACAACTCACACCAAGAAGTGAGCCCCCCAACCCTCACTCAACTAACACTCAACTCAGAAATAGAGCACCTTACACTCTCTCAAGTCTTATGCACACTCACACATGGAGATTTAGTGAAGAAACCAAGAGGAAAGGTGATCTCTTGGCTCACAAGGTGAAGAGGAAGAGGGTGACAAGCATGGAAAGCTCAAGGTTCAGAAGAGAGGCACGTAGAGTGTGAGATTTCTGACCTAGAAATCTGTGCCATTAAGTATATATAGGCGTATTAAGATTAATCACACTGTGTTAGCACTAATGACTATGTTTATCATTTTAATCCCAAACTTTGGATTCAGAACCTAGCTATTTTCCTAAGATTTTTCATATTTTTATTTTATTTTTTGCAGCACTTTGCCGGTACGTGCTTTTACGTAGCCGGTATCAGTCCTGACACCAGTACTCATTATTTTGACTTGAAACTTATTATACCAGTCCTATATATTATTCTAGGAATATTCATGCACTTATTATAATTTTTCGGAATACTTCATCGGTACACAATTATACAGTGGAGCAGAACCAATATTTGCAGTTTTTGTCAGAAAAGCGACTTTCAGCATTACTAATCCCTTATATTAATTATTCTTTCCTTACCATAATTATTTAAGGTCAATTATGAAATTATTCACTTAAGCTCATAATTAATTAATTAAATTTCTAATTTAACGGTGCAGGTTCTTACAACCACATTTATCACTGCCAACAAAGTTATTCTTATAATGTAATGCATTTGTTTAATTTCAAAACTGTGATATTTTATAATAAAAATGTACCGAAAATTTATGTGCATAGAGCACAAAAACCCAAGGGGCAATCCAAATGCAGGAAGATGGAGAGAAAATTATTTATTTGTGTATGTATACATATACATGATTGAATAACAAGGAAAAAAAATCAAATTGAGCCTCAACTGAAAAATTACCCAACACAAAATTTTCTATCTGAATAAAAATCTAAACTATGAGGCTATGGAAGCAGCATGTAGGCCAGTCTCAAGAACACTCCACCAATGCTTCTAATTCCTTGACTATTTGATCTACAACATACACGATCATCTTCTTTATCTGTTTCATTAAAAATCATCCACCATAAACAAGCATAAAATAAGAAAATGTTGGCTAACATCACAGTTTCTTCTACAAGTTAAGTAGGTTGAAGCTAAGGAAGAAAGGAGGATAAAAGTAGATAAGGAAATATGTTATAGAAGAAAATCACCTCTAGCTTATCTTCTCTCGCCTTGTGATTCCTAGGAAGACGACGAAATTCATCCTTTAATCGCAAGCACATATGAATATTCTCAGGAGACACAAAATCTGAAGCAACTTTAGTGCATGACTGCAAGATTTCCATTATTGTAATTAGAGTTAAAGGGGTACAATAAATAAAAATGTGATAATGAGGCAATCCAATATGTGTCAAAGAGAAGTTTTACCTTGAGATTCCTAACTTGGTGTGGACATCCAGCAGGAATAAATACTGCCTCTCCAAGTTTCTGCTCAAACGCCCAAGGTTCTACACCTGAAAGTTAAGATTTGGGTAAATAACTAATTGTAGGCATTGCCCAAGTTGTTTGCAATTCTATGAACTAACTACTAACCAAATTCTTCCTTTAGCTTCTTCTTGTGCTCCAAAGTCAAATAAAAACATTGGTCATGAATTGGATGGACAACCTAACCAGAATAGAAATTAATGAACACCAAAGCATAAGAAGCAAGGATAAGCACAAATATAAGACAAATATAACAATACCTTTTGAACTGGACAGCAATAAGTATGTCTAAATTCTTTAGAATGTTTTCGTAGATATGCTTCTAACTTTTCAGTATCCTCCCTCCGAAAGATGTCCCAAAGAGCACCACTTGTTTCTGTTGTTTCTTTAGAGATAGCAGGCACATCATTTGGAAATATCTTTCCATTGATTTTATGGCACTTCTTCTGGCATTCAGCAACCTGAGCATGACACTCTTTCTCATCTTGGGCCTTGTGTGCTTTCTTTAATTTTGAAATAACAGGGTGTTGTTCATCAGTTAATGTAACCTCAGCTGTATGAGTCAAAATATTCACCTGTGGAAATTATTGAACAAGAAATTAGAAATAAAAATTGAAGTAAATGTGCTAGCATTTGATACCTGACACAAGATATAGAGGAAATTTCTAAAGATGGATGTTATTAAAAGAGCATAATATTTGCATTTTGCAAAAAAAAAATGCCTTAGATTAATTAGAAGTTTCATCCATTCTCTAAGAACAGAATATAATCATTTGCCATCTTACAATATGGTTACCCATATTAACAAACTATAAATTCCAAGTTTCAACCATATAAAAACAACATTTTAAACTACAGAAAGTAAAGCTATAATCTCTGCAACCGAAGGAATGACTCAAATCCAACAAAGAACAAACAAGAGCAATTAAAAAATTATTTAAGAAGCACCAGCATAACATGAAGAAAACTAGGATTTTGTATTCAATGCACAAATATAATGTAGTTTCTAACAAGGCTTTAAATAATAGAAATTATATGTTACAAGGTATCATACCGCATCAGACATATCACAGTGAAGCTTTGTTACAGAGTCCCCTCTGCCAAGTTCTTCTTTAGTCCCATATGCAATATAGGTTTTAGGACCCATGTCAGGCTTTAGGACATGAGCTGGTAACTTTGCAGCAAGGTTGAGGATTCCAGCTCGAGGATCACTGTACTCTTGAAATGGTAAACAACGGATAAATTCATCACAATGCCGGGGCAAAAGATCTTCAAACTTGTCAGAGGGGGGCCAGTCTTTTAGCTTGAGCATCTCTGGCCAGAGATTCATATATGTTCTTCCTTTCGTATAACCTTTAAAGAAATCACGAATGAGAATTTCTACCTGCAAAGGTTTAGAAGGGTGTTAATCAGAGTTCTAATATTATATGCAGGAAATACAAAGTGAAATTGTTATTCTTAACATTAAGAAGGAAATGAATAAGAAAAAAGACATGATTACTGGAAATGAATAAACTACCCACTGTCTATTACAATATAAAAGAAATATAATATCATATGCTTTTACACCTACCCAATTCAAAGATAGTTATTTTATGACAATGATTTTGTGGGGAAATGTTAGTATAAAAGCACAAAAAGGATGATAGAAGCAAACCTCACAACAAGACAGGCAATCAATGGCCTTCACTTTTGACGCATTTGAGCTGTTCCCTGAAACCAAATTTTCACAAAATGCTCGCCAAGTGACCTTTGGCTCCCAACTCAGACCTGTCCCTTGTTTAAGAACATCCCGAACTATGATTGGTTCACCTTTAATCCAATGTTGTTGGAAGAGAAATAGCCCTTCTTCTGACAAGTCACTTGACACTGGACAGTATATGTTATTATCATTCGTGCCATCTCTAAAAGCAGCTCTTATCATAGAATTGCTGCTTAATACTGCTTCTTTCTGAAGAGTTTTGTGCTCAATTTTGCAAAAATTCTTCAGCATGTTACGAGTTTTGTCTTCCAAATTAGAAATCAGTCCATTTGGAAGTATGCACTTCAACTCCAATACACAGTCACCACAACCCCCCATTTCTTTTGGAGCACATCTAATACTTCCATCACTGTTAGCATTCCAATCAGTATATATCTCAATAGTATCCTCTGAAGTCCCTAAATCACAATATACTGGTTGAGGATGACCACCATGCATGTACTCAATGCCCTTATTATCATATTCAAACTTCAGTTCAGGCTGGGGTGAAATACTTCCATTTCGTATTTCTTGACAGCAAGTAAGACAGATTTCAAACGAACACTTGGGGCAGCTTCTATAAAGATCAACAATAGACGTGGCACAGTGATCACTGCTCCAAGAACAAAAAAATTAAAATAAAAGATCTTGTAAAATATAGAAGGAATCATGCTATAGTATATATTAGGCAAAGGGACAGATACAATACCAATAGATACGTTCATCGTCACTACAAGTACTTTGAGGTATCTTAATCTCAGAACATGATTTTCCTAACATGAGAGATTAGTTAGTGATGTCTCAATAGTTAAGCAAAAAAAAAAAAAAAAACACAGAGCTAAAGCTTAAAACCTTGTATCTTGGCTTCAATCTCATGCTCATGACTTTGTTCTTCACGAATTTGTTCCACAAACGGAAAAAGTGAATTAATCATGTATTGCAAATATCGAACCTTTTCACAATCTGTGAACTTCCCGTTAGATGTCTGAATGGAGATAACAAATTAGAGGACAAGGCCAAAGACAAAGAAATAAAAAATATACTTTTGAACAAGAGAAAAATTAAGGGTGTCTACTGGACACTATAGTAAACTAAACCTTAATCATTCCCTTTGAACGTAAGCAGACATTGCAGTTGCAATTTTTCCTGCAAAATGGGCAACTCGCTGCTATATCTTCTATTTTCATATCGGGATACCTATGTGCAAAAATAAGAAAATAGTTATATTTTGTAAAGGTATCTAATAAAATAGATGAACAAATAAATAAACCTTTCGAATGATTATTTAGATGTAAAAAAACATACCAGTTGTTGATGCACCCCAGACAGTACATTTTCTGACATTTAGTACATGGTACAAATGATGCTCTTTCCTTTTTCATGCACTGATGACATATTTTGGAATTTTGTTCAGTATCCTGTTAACACAAATAGTAAAGCACTTATTAAACTGTGTTATAAGGCTTAAATACCAAAAAAATGTCATAAACTAAGACACTTTTCATAAATGTAAGAAATAAGCATTCAGAAACGCAGTCACCTTCATATTGTCCATATTTCTAGTTTTCCTTCTTGACTTTGTCCTTGAAAGAGAAAGAACTTCCTCATCTTCTTCCAAATTGTTAATCTTGATATTGTCTTCCAATTTTCTTTTCTTGTTCAAGCCAGAAAGACTCTTCTTTGGCTCATGTACTTTCCTGGATGGAAGTTTAGTATTCTTTGAACTTGCCAAAATGTCTTCTCTGCCTTCTTGAACCTTTCTCTTCTTTGAACTTGCCAAAATGCCTTCTTGAACCTTTCTCTTCTTTGAACCATATCTGCGCTTTCCTCTCGTTGGAATTCCGAAGGAATCTGAGCACCTTAAGAACAACTTATCCTCAGTCTGAGGATTTGACTTTCCTTGCGGTGAAAATACAAGGTCCATTCCTACTGCAGAAAAAACAGGGAATTAATATGAAATAATGGATTAACATCCGAATATTATAATATAGGTTATCTATTTATCAGTCATTCAATGATTCAAACACCAACATGACAATCTTACATAGTAACTTAAATCCAAACATGTATTGTGTATGTGTGTATAGAATATGAATTCATTAACTATGCATACATACTACCAGCATAAGTTCATTACCACATTCATAAGCATGACATAGGAAACTGAGCATCAAAGTAATCTAGCCATACATAAAGCAAATAACCCAAACAACCTTTTAAATCAAGCCAAAATAGATATCAGGAAAAAAAAAACAGGTGAGTCATTTAAAACCTCGAAAAACCAGGTGAGTTGACTCGAGTCAAATCAAGCCAGAATGGAAGGTAATCTTAATAAATTAAAACCAAATCTCTAATTTGATTTATGATTGTGTTTTAAAAATTGGGAAGATTCTGATATGATAATATTTCCTGATTTGTAATTTTTGTCATTATTATTCGATAAGCGGTTATAAAAATTATATATCTCTTGGTAATTAATCATTATGATA